>NC_079440.1:57983518-57988518 GCF_903798145.1 Danio aesculapii
GATGTGAATGAATGGTGGAAGAAAGTAGTTCCTCCGTGTTTGATTTTCTTTTTTATTTATACATGATTATGCCAACAAACTGCTCTCTAAATGCAATATTATGCTCGTAGCAGAGCGATATGGCTACTCTTTACTACTGCTACTCGTGTGATATTGCTCATATACACTGTAAAAAGTAATCACTGAATTGACTTGAAAAATACTTGTCAACTTTACTAACTTTGGCAAATGTGTAGACTTTACTTGATTTTACTGTGTAAAGTGAACTTTACAGTGGATCCAGTAGATAAAATAAAGAACTTTAGTAAACTTTACTGAAGTTCTTCAAGTAACTTTGACTAAAGGTTGAAGCCATGCAGTACCGCACTTTGGTCGGCAGGTGGAGTAAGATCTGCACATGTGCAGACAGAAGGTGCATTCACTCACATGGCAACATTTGAATTCGATTCTAACTGGCAATTTCACAATGCAAACTGAGCAAATAAGCGAACATTTCCCATTTTGTGGACACACAGGTGAGATTTTTAAGTTTTAGGCATGTTTCAAGAGTGCGTGAGAGGGAATCTCTGAGCTCAGGTAGATCATGAGAACTCCCCACTTTTTTGATAGGAGCTGATGACAGAAATTTATTGGTATGAAGATATATGCTGCTAGATGAGAGTTTGACTGTAGTGCTAAATTTAGATTGATCAGTTCACTTATGGTGCATGTTTTTGGAATGTGGGAGGACCGGAGAACCCGGGGGAAGCCCACGCGAGTATGGGAAGAACATGCTAACTTTGCACAGAAACGACTGTTTAAGGACTAGAACCAGTGACGTTCTTGCTGTGAGGCAACAGTCTTAATCGCTGGGCCACAGTGCCGGCCTATAAGGGAAAGGTGGAGAAGTAGTGGTGGAAGGAGGGATTCTTCAAATTGAAGATGATCATAGTAAGAAACCCTGGCCCTTTATAGTGGGTTAGGATTTGTCTGATTGGCGAATCATACAGTAGTTAATGCAGAACCAGCCGTGTTTAATCATAATCACCGGATCCCCTCAAAATTAGTTTATAAATAGACTTCACATATTATAAAGGTTAATCCCAAAAGGATGTGTTTTGTGTATTATGCCATTTCAAAAAGTTGCTATTTTCCTCGTGTGGTGTTCAGGTTATTGCTAATGTTTCACTCAGTTGTGGATTTTATATATATAACCTCTAAAATAATATATATATTTTTTTATATTAATAACAAACCACTTTGAAATCTGTTTATTTAGGTTTTTCCTAATTCCCTTGTTATGTGTTTCAGTAATAATGTTAGTATTTGTTTTATTTTTTTAATACAATTTTCATTTAGATTTATTTCATTTTATTTCATTATTTTTCTTAAAAATTAAAATGCATCAAAATAATAATCACTCTCATTCGTTGTGAATAAAAATCAGGGTTATTGCACCAAAGTTGCACCAACTTAAGTTTAAAACACTTTATGCTGTGAAAATAAATACAAATATGTCAATAACAGGAAGATTTTTTGTTGTTTTGACCAGTTCTCCTTTTTATGGAAAATAAATAAAATAAAATATAAGAATAGATATAAGAATAGAACAACTTTTAAAAGTTTACTATTATCTAATAAATCGAGAAAAAGCCCAGATAAACTGTGAAGAAATATCATTTATAAATTTGCATTTATATTTGAAGAAATCAGTAGTAAGTTTTAATTTTTAAGTGAATTTAGATGAATTTAGTAACACTATTTATTTTTATTTAATTGAGAAGAAATTAATGATCAGTTTTAACATAATGTAGAAGAAATCAGTAATCATTTTTCAATTAATTTACAAAAAACAGAAGTCATTTTAATTTTTTGTTTAATTTAGAAGAAATCAGTAGTTTGCAGAACAAAACAAAAACCTTTCTATCAAACACATAACTATAAATTAAAAATCCAAAGAAACACAACTTACAAATAGCCTGTTAAACTTTTCTAGACCTGCAGTCTATAAAATCTAAAAGAATAATAATAATAATAATAATTATAAATATATTAATAAAAATAATAATAAAAAATAAATAATAATAATAATAATAATAAAACAATAATAATAATAATAATAAAATAATAATAATAAAATAATAATAATAATAATAATAATAAGATAAATAATAATAAGATAAATAATAATAATAATAAAATAATAATAATAATAATAATAATAATAACAATAAAATAATAATAATAATAATAATAATAATAATAATAATAAAATAATAATAATAATAAAAATAATAATAATAATAAAAATAATAATAATAATAATAAAATAATAATAATAATAATAAAATAATAATAATAATAATAATAAAAAAATAATAATAAAATAATAATAATAATAATAATAATAAATAATAATAATAATAAAATAATAATAATAATAATAATAATAAAATAAATAATAATTATAATAAAAAAAATACTACTATTAAAAAAAAATATATATATATATATATATATATATATATATATATATATATATATATATATATATATATATATATATATATATATATATAATAATAATAAAAACAAAAAATAAAATAAATAAATAATAATAATAATAATAATGTAATTCGCCTTACAATAAAACTAAATATTTTCCGATATTTCTCTTTGGATCATCCGAGATGGTCTGTTTCCTCAGGAATGAGTGTGTGATCCCCAGAAAGTGATGACGCTTGTTGAATAGACACAGAATACACAGATGTGATCAGCTAGTCGCTATGGTGACCTGCTCATTTCTGTAATATCTGCCGGGTTACACAATACAGCTTTAATCTCAAAGCGCCGGGTCACTTTAAATAGACGTCTTAGTGTCCTTCTCAACCGCAGGCTGGATAAAACTCACTCAAATCAGCACGCCGGCGAACAGCGAATCTCCGAGCGCAGGGAAGATTACTCCCGGACAAAGACAACTAAAGCTTATGTTCCCTTAGAAGAAAGATTTAACCCAGAAGTCAGAGAAACTCGTGCTGTATCTGAAATCGCTCCCTATACCCTCATTCAACATTTCCTACATTAGTCCACTAATATACAGCGGTTATACAATGAAAATGAAACGTCTGGCTTTAGACCACAATGATTCATTAGTGTGGTTAAGAGTCTCCTTTTGCAGCCAATACAGCATTAGTTGCTCTTGGAAATGACAGATACAAGTCAGGGGCCAGAGGGGTTTTCAGATGTTCTTCTTGCAGAATAGTGGCCAGGTCAAACATTCTCATGGAACATAATCTTTACATAATATATGAAGGATTTTTGGCATCAAAAATAATCATTTTGATCCATACAACTTATAGTAAAACAACTTGTCAAAAAGAATAAAAAAATAACCCCCGTGAAGACATTAAATAAAGGAATGGAGAAAAGAGCACTTTTTTATTATCAGCTGTAAGTCAGTGCCCGCTCTTATTGTCCTGGTCATTGCGCCTTTGCCATATGCTGTGTAAATGCAGACAATCGGATACGAGTCACCTTTAAAAGATGATATAAGCAAGTCAATGAAAACATTGGATACCCTCAGAAAATCCGAATTGACCATTAAGATCTGCAGTGTAACAGCCTTAGAAATGCTCACTACAGGGAAACAAGACTCAGCATGGATGTGCGTGAGAGTAGTGAGTATATATTCCAAGTAATCAGTCCTGATCAGCTTAAGCTGTGTGAGTAATCAATAGGAGTCCTGGAACTGGTGTGTAAGTGCAGGACATGATGGGATATGTAGTTCGGTTCAGTGGCAGTGAGTGTACTCCAGCCATCTATAAGGGCTCATCACCACTGGCAGATTATTTAGCTTGCTTTAAGGAAAAACCTACTTCATTTTGACTTACAAGTTCTGGAAACAAGACAATATATTTTTGCCTGACTAGAAAATGCTTCTTGATTTAAGAACTAATAGATATTTTGACTATAAACAAGATGAAAACTCGAAGTAAGAAAAGCATTTTTGTGCATTGTCGTCCTTCTCACCAGCAGGATCTCGATGCAGCCCAGGATATACATGGCTCCAGCGAAGGTGGTGCCAAGGTAGAAGCAGATTCCCACCGCTCCACCAAACTCAGGCCCCAGAGAACGAGAGATCATATAATACGAGCCTCCAGCTGTTAAAAAACATGATGCCAAAAAAAAAACCTTTTAGGAAACTGAGATATTAATGGAGCATTCTCCTGCTGAGGGCTATAACAAAATAGCTCAATAAAACCCCCAATTACAACTTCCTGTTTCTTGGAAAATATTAAGCATGCTTATGGAGAGGCTTTTAGCACTATGGGGATAATAGCAGCCTATCGCTGATGAACAATGAACCCGGCAATTTCTGCTCACCTCTGCTCTCCCCCAATCAGGAAACGAGATCGAGGCGGTCATTAGGACAGGCCACGCTTGTCCAATTATGAATACATAAATACAGCTTTAGGATATTGCTGTCTGGTCATCGCTCGGAGTTGCTACGGTGACCGCTTTCTGTTGCCAAGACAACCCACATGCACATTGTTAAGCTCTAGCACTTACCTGGCACGACGCCGTTCGTGGCAATGGCACTCATGGAGATGGCAGTGAGCATCGTCTGGAAGAAAAGAAAACACAGAACGAGAGAGAAGAGGAGTCAGTTTGGTGAATAAGCACATTCAGGAAACGACAGCACTGCAACAATTTGATTCTGATACTACGGAATGATACAAGGCATCGTGGTTTGCATTGTTGGTTTTTTTTCCTGATGTTGGAGGCAAAACAAAGCAATGAAAAAATGATGTCTGCTGAGTTTTCCCCACTCAACAGTATAAGAATAACCTTGAGCTTTTTTTGGATAAGCGGATGATTCTCATATGGATGAATTGAACTATTTTAGTAAATTATTTAAAAATATAGACATAAAGGACAGATGAATGGATATACAAATGGACGAATGGATAGATTGATAGATGAATGGATAGATGGAGGGATAGTTATATAGATGGAGGAAT
>NC_079440.1:57991018-58033518 GCF_903798145.1 Danio aesculapii
GCTGTTGGAAGTGGTGTTAGTGAGACCAGCAGGGGGCGCTCTAACTGTGGTCTGTGTGGGTCCTAACACCCCAGTATATTGATGGGGACTCTTTTCTGCTCAGATAAGATGTTAAACCGAGGTCCTGAATCTCTATGGTCATTAAAAAGCCCAGTATGTTCTTCGAAAAAGAGTAGGGGTACTCCGACATCCTGGCCAAATTTGCCCACTGGTCTCTGTTCATTATGGCCTCCTAACCATTCCCATGTCATAATTGGCTTCATCACTCTGTCTCCCCTTCACCAATCAGCTGGTGTGCGGTCTGGCGCAATATGGCTGCCATCGCTTTATCCAGGTGGATGCTGCACACTTGTGGTGGATGAGGAGATTCCCCCCAAAAATGTGTAAAGCACTTTGAGTGTCCAGAAAAGCGCTATATAAATGTAAGGTAAAGAGTTAATTACAAAAGGAAAGGAATTAATTAGTTTAAAAGTCCTCTGAAGTGCTTTGAAAATGTGCAATTTTATTTTAAACTTGTAATCTCAACTGAAACATAAAGAGAGGGCAGGGCATATATATGCTCCTCCCCTTTCCAAAAAAACAGGAACTGTTATAAAATATTTTACCATTTTGTTACCCTTGATATGACGTCAAAACCACTCTCAATGGAAGAGCTGTAAAACAAAACCCGACTGTCTGTAGGAGGAGCTACTATATGCCCCACCCCCCCTCTTCATGTTTCATGGCCCAATCCGAATTTTCCCCTTTAAGGCTGGTTTATACTTCTGTGTTGAGTGATCGCCGTGACTCATGGCATCTGCCATGCGTGTAGTCGTGCATTTATACTCCTGCAAGCTATTTATGTTGCTCCGCAATAACACCTGAGAAACGCTAGCTAGCAGCAGGTGTTTATGTTTCTCTGTGTTTTGTTCTTTTCAGAAACACTACAAGTAGCTAAAACTCGCTCATTCAGAGGCGGGAACCGGCGGATGTGCAACAACTTTAATCATACGGTAAACACAAAACAAAAGTTTCCATCTGGAGCTCCTTCACACAACTCAACTCAACAACAATCACTCCAGTGGGCTCACGGCTCTCAGAATCGCTCACACTCATCACCACTAGCAAGCCGACCAATCACAGTGCTTGTGCTATGCGACATTGCAACGTGTAGTTACATTTTTTGAGAGCCACAGGGAGGGCTATGCGACTGTACACAGGCTGCACCGGAGCATATGCGTGGGCTTGACGCAGAAGTATAAATCAGTCTTTAGGTCTTCCTCTTGCGTGAAGGCGTAGGGCTTAGGGGAAGAGCTAGATAGCCCTTGAAACAGAGATTTCTCAGGACCACACTCGAAACCAAGCGCTACGAATATTTCCCAGAATACAACATCTACAACAGCAACATGATGGTGGATGAGGAGATCCCCCCCCCCCAAAATGTGTAAAGCACTTTGAGTGTCCAGAAAAGAACAATATAAGTGTAAGGAGTTAATTACACAAGGGAAAGAAATTAATGAGTTTAAAGGTCAACTGTGCTTTTTTAAAACATGTGCAATTTTATTTGAACCTTGACTTAATCTCAACTGAAACTTATAGAGAGGGCGGGGCATATATAAGCTCCTCCCCTTTCCAAAAAACAGGAACTGTTATACAATATTTTACCATTTTGTTACCACTGATATGACGTCACAACCACTCATAATGGAAGAGCTGTGATAAAAACAAAACCCTATTGGCTGCTTTTTAAAAAGAGGAGCTACTATATGCCTATATGTTGAGATTATGACCCAATGCCAATTCTCCCCTTTAAGGCTGGTTTATACTTTTGCGTCGAGTGATCGCCGTGACCCATGGTGCCTGTCTTGACACAAACACAAAACAAAAAGTTTCCATCTGGAGCACCTTCATGCGACTCAACACTTGTAAACAATCGCTCCACACTCATCACCACCACCAAGCTGACCAATCCCAGACCCTTGACACAAACACAAAACAAAAGTTTCCATCTGGAGCTCCTTCATGCGACTCGACACTAGTAAACAATCGCTCCATTGGGCTTGTGCCCACACTCATCACCACCACCAAGCTGACCAATCCCAGAGCTTGCGCTACACGATGTATAGTTACATTTTTTGAGAGGAGCAGATCAGCATTGGTGTCAGCCACAGCGAGGGCTATGTAAACGTGTGAGCCTGCATACATGTGCGCTTGACACAAAAATATAAATCAGCCTTTAGGCCTTCCTCATGCTTGAAGGCGTAGGGTCTCAAACTTTAACTGGCGGGGGGCCATTTCAGGGACTGACAAATGATAGGAGGGCTGTCTTAACATCCATAAATGATGCTAGATGATAAGACCGGTTGACGTGGACTAAAGGAGAGCGGGGGGTGAGAGACGTGGGTTTAGGGGGTTGCGGCTCGGAGGGAGGAGGAGGCCGGGCTGTAAATGGCCTGCAGTTTGAGACCCCTGGGCTAAGGGGAACAGCAAGATAGCCCTTAAAAAAATGGTCATACTTTAAAAAATAAAATAAATGCTTGATTTCGCTATCTATAATCCATAGATATCCTCCCGTATAGCAGTCCCACAACATACTTTCACATCTGTCACTGGATGACACTGGAATACCCTGTCAGAGAAGTCTAGTGTCTAGCTGGGAATGACCTTTTTACAGTGTCTGCTATAATGTTAATGCTGTTTTCGTGTGTTTACATGGCCACGGTGTAAATGCACAGTACAGTTATGAGCTTATTGTCAAATTATATTGTTATGATAACATGATTTCAATGAATTCCTGAAGATAAATACCAAAAAATAACGCAACTGGAATAACTACAGCAGTCGCGATCGTCTGATCTCATATGAAGTACATGCTTGTGATGACATATGATGATGATGTGTGTGGGTGTTGTAGTGCTGTATCATTACTTAGGGGTAAATTTGAAGCCCTTCCCCTTCACACTCTGATTCAAGGGTCAAAAGCAAGATGTAGGGGTAAAAACAATAGAATTGGGATTAGGCCTATGTCAAACATTTCAAAGCACTTCACTGGAACTTTAAGGAAATGGTAGGCAGCATACAGTATAGACGGCATGATGTGCAGTAATTCAATTGTAAAAGCCTCGTATTTTCTCTCTGGGAGCAGTGAGACGTATAAAGCACCCCTTGAGTGCACTTGTTTTCCTCTCTGTAAAGAAAGCCGCTTCCCTAAGTTTGTATCCATCATCAGGCAAAGCTCTCTGGCTGTTTGTAGAAAAGCTCTTCAGTCACTCTGGTGCGCTGGAGTTTAATCCAGCACAGATGCAGCCAAACAGGGATTCAACAACACCATACATCCATTTAAAAAGCACCCAGATGCTTTCAGACAAAAACACACCGCGGTTAAAAGCACCTCGTCTATATGTGCTTCTGCTAAACATTGAAAAAGCTGCAGGTTTTAGGTCAGTTTTCCTTTCTGTCACTGTGTGTGTGTGTGTGTTTGTGTGTGTGTGTTTGTGTGTGTGTTTGTGTGTGTGTGTTTGTGTGTGTGTGTGTGTGTACGTGGACTGACAGTGATTCTGATTCTATGCTTTTGTTAAGCTGACAGCATTTAAGGTGATGTTTATAATCAGCCTTTATAGAACGAGATCACCTCATGGCATGAATCAATCAGCTTACATTGTAAGCAATCAGCTTACATTACAATCATCTGTCCTCATCTTGCTGGATTTATCAGCTGCTTTTGACACTGTAAACCACCAGATCCTGCTATCTACGCTTGAGTCACTGGGCGTCACAGGCACTGTTATTCAATGGTTCAGTTCCTACCTCTCGGACAGGTCATTCAGGGTGTCGTGGAGGGGAGAGGTGTCCAACCTACAGCATCTATACACTGGGGTACCTCAGGGCTCTGTGCTTGGACCACTTCTCTTCTCTATCTACACGGCATCTTTAGGAACAGTCATCCAGAAACATGGTTTTTCCTACCACTGCTATGCTGATGACACCCAGCTATACCTCTCTTTCCACCCTGATGATCCCTCGGTTCCAGCTCGCATTTCAGCCTGCCTGTCAGACATTTCACTCTGGATGCAAGATCATCATCTCCAGCTTAACCTCATGAAAACGGAAATGCTTGAAGTCTCTGCCAACCCGACCCTTCACCATAACTTTTCAATCCAGATGGATGGAGCAACCATCACTGCATCCAAAATGGTAAAAAGCCTTGGAGTTACGATTGATGACCAACTGAACTTCTCTGACCACATTTCTAGAACTGCCCGATCTTGCAGATTCGCACTCTACAACATCAGAAAGGTCCGACCCTTCCTATCTGAACATACAGCTCAACTCATTGTTCAAGCTCTTGTCCTCTCCAAACTGGACTATTGCAACTCTCTGCTAGCCGGGCTACCAGCTAGTTCTATCAAACCTCTTCAGCTGCTTCAGAACGCAGCAGCACGAGTGGTCTTTGATGAACCCAAAAGAGCACATGTCACTCCGCTACTCACCCGTTTGCACTGGCTTCCAGTTGCTGCCCGCATCAAATTCAAAGCTCTGATGTTTGCTTACAAAGTGACCTCTAGCTGTGCTCCTTCGTATCTGCTCTCACTTCTGCAGATATATGTGCCCTCCAGAAACTTGCGTTCTGTGAATGAACGTCGCCTCGTTGTTCCATCCCAAAGAGGGAAGAAATCACTTTCCCGAACTCTCACATTCAATCTGCCCAGTTGGTGGAATGAACTCCCTAACTACATCAGAACAGCCGAGTCACTTGCTGTCTTCAAGAAACGACTAAAAACACAACTGTTTAGTCTCCACTTTTCCTCCTAATCTGCAATTGCCTCTCTGGCTATACCACTAACTGAGCCCTCTTTCTCTCTCTCTCTCTCTCTCTCTATTAAAAAAAAAAAAAAAAAAAAAAAATTCTACTAATGTTTTGCTTCTTAGACTTTTACACGCCTGAAACTTGTCTATAGCGCTTGTTCACTGCTGCTCTTATAGTTGTGTAAATTGCTTCCTTGTCCTCATTTGTAAGTCGCTTTGGATAAAAGCGTCTGCTAAATGACTAAATGTAAATGTAAATGTAAATTTGATGTCATAATTATGATCACATTTTGAATAATATTAAATACACAATTAGCTAAAGCAAAATGAAAAGTCTTTTTTTTAGTGTTGAATTTCTTTATAAGGATTCATTAATGTGTCTAGATTAGTGCTAGGGAATTATTTAATCACGTTTATTCACATTAACAATAAAGGTTTGTATATAATATAATATACTATAATATAATATAAAATGATATAATAGAATATAATTTAATATAATATAAGATAATATAACATAATATAATATAATATAATATGATATAATATAAAATGATATAATAGAATATAATTTAATATAATATAAGATAATATAACATAATATAATATAATATAATATAATATAAAATAATATAATATAATATAATATAATATAAAATGATATAATATAATATAATATAATATAAAATGATATAATAGAATATAATTTAATATAATATAATATAATATAATACAATATAATATAAAATGATATAATATAATATAATATAATATAAAATGATATAATATAATATAATAATATAATATAATATAATATAATATAATATAATATAATATAAAATGATATAATATAAAATGATATAATATAATATAATATAATATAATATAATATAATATAATATAATATAATATAATATAATGTCTATGTATTTTTTGTATACATTTATTTTTATGTACGTGTGTGTTATGTATGCATAAGAAGTTTTAATAACTCATTTCTAATAACTGATTTATTTTATCTTTGCCTTGATGACAGTAAATAATATTTGACTAGATATTTTTCAAGACACTTCCATACATATATTGTGGCTTAACTAGGCTAATTAGGTTAACTAGGCAGGTTAGGGTAATTGGGCAAGTTATTGTATAACGATGGTTGGTTCTGTAGACTATCGAAAAAAAATAATATAGCTTAAAGGTGCTAATAATTTTGACCTTAAATAGGTTCATAAAAAATTTAAATCTGCTTTTATTCTAGCCGAAATAAAACAAATAAGACTTTCTCCAGAAGAAAAAATATTATCAGACATACTGTGAAAATTTCCTGAATCTGTTAAACATCATTTGGGAAATATTTAAAAAAGAAAAAAAAAATCAAAGGGGGCTAATAATTCTGACTTCAACTGTGTGTGTATATATATATATATATATAAAATCACCTGCACACATATATGTAATATAAAAACTACTTTTGAAGGTTTTTGTAATGATAATTAAATAATCACTTTTTATCATTTTCTATATATTACAGTAGCCAAAGCTGAAGGACAAACAAAATAAGCAATTTAAATATAATATAATGAAAATATGTCTCAATATTGTTTCTTTTTTGTCATATTAAAAAAAGCAGTTTTATTTAGCCTTGTCGATTATTAGTTTAGTTTTTATTGTATTTGTTTAGCAAATTTGCAAATGCATTTGTTTTTGTTCCTTATATTTTAAAATAAATAATTATTTCATTTTTTTATTTGATCATTTTACTACAGTATTTGAACATTTTTGTTTTGCTTATGTGTTTTATCTAAAAAAATCATTATATATTCATTCATTCATTCGTTTTCCTTCGGCTTAGTCTCTAGTTTAGAGGTTGACATAGCGGAATGAACCACCACCTATTCCAGCATATGTTTTACGCAGTGGATGCCCTTCCAGCTGCAACCCAATACCCATCCACACATTCACTCACACACACACTCCATACACTACGGACAATTGAGTTTATTCAATTCCCCTATAGCGCATGTGTTTGGACTGTGGGGGAAACCGGAGCACCCGGAGGAAACCCACGCCGACATGGGGAGAACATGCAAACTCCACACAGAAATGCCAACTGACCCAGCCAGGACTCAAACCAGCGACCTTCTTGCTGTGAGGCCACAGTGCTAACCAGTGAGCAACTGCACCGCCCATATTATATGATATATATGCGGAGAAATTAAAATGGTCGTGCCCAACTGAGCCTGGTTTCTCTCAAGGTTTTTTTTCTTCACTTCCGCCTTTAGTGAAGTTTTTTTTCCCTCTCCGCTGTCGCCACTGGCTTGCATGGTTTGGGATCTGTAGAGCTGCGCATCGTTGGATTTGCTCTTCAGTATTTGGACTCTCAGTAGTGATTATTAAACCACACTGAACTGAGCTCAACTGAACTGAACTTAAACACTACAAACTTAACTACACTGTTCCTATTTACTGTGACCTTTTATGTGAAGCTGCTTTAACACAATCTACATTGTATAAGCGCTATACAAATAAAGGTGAATTGAATTGAATTGAATATATGATGTTTTAATTATGTTGGCTTTAATTAATGCTTATTCATTCATTCATTTTGTTTCTGGCTTAGTCCCTTTATTAATCAGGGGTCGCCACAGCGGAATGAATCACCAACTTATCCAGCATATATTTTACATAGCGGATGTCCTTCCAGCTGCAACTCAACACTGGTGAACACCCATACACTCTTGCATTTACACACATACACTAAGGCCAATTTAGCTTACCCAATTCACCTATACCATGTCTTTGGACTGTAGGGGAAACTGGAGCACCCGGAGAAAACCCCATGCAAACACAGAACATGCAAACTCCACACAGTGACCCAGCCGGGGGCTCGAACCAGCGACCTTCTTGCTGTGAGGTGATTGTGCTACCCACTGCGCCACCGTGACGCCCACTTTAGTTAATGTAATAAAAAAATATTAATAATAATGGATTCTGCTTTGATTCTGTGCCTCATTCTCAACCGTTTTAACCCAAACATGTGACACAACTTCATTTTAAAAGGCGACAGGATGAACTGACAATTCTGCAAACATTAAAATATGCAGATTTCTTATTTAAAACCCAGGCACACCGTGTGAAAATGCACAGCCTTTAGAGATGCTCAGAGATGATGAAGGCTTTACAGGATCCTTCAATTGGAGGTTAAAGCGGCCTCAGAGAGCCGTTCTGCAGGTGTGCGTGAAAAGACAACTAGATTACAGATGACGCTTGCCTGACTTTAGCTGTGCATCTCAATGACTTCCAGCCCATCCAAGGAGACAGCTTTAAAAAAGTGTGCATGTATGATTTATGTGTCCATCTGTAGCGTCAGCTATGTGCTTTCAGAAAGAGCGTCTATACAGTTTACGTCTAAATGATTCGCCCTTCTGTGGATTTTTTTTCTTTCAAATATTTCTCAAATGATGTTTAACAGAGCAAGGAATTTTTCTTCTTCTGGAGTAAGTCTTATTTGTTTTATTATCGGCTAGAAAGATGCAGTTTTTAACTTTTTTAAAATCCATTTTCACACTTAGCTGATGATTGATTATAAAGCTTGTTTGGCATGCTGTCCCGAGCTAATAAGATCCTCGAGCCCGGGGCTCCCTCCCATTTGCAAGGCAAGAGGGGAGTTTGAGCTCAGGTACTGTAGATCTTGAGAACACCTCTTCTGTAGTAGCTAATGAACAGATAGTGATTGCTCTTAAGAGATAGCCACTTACTAGGAGCACGTCTATGCTGCCAAATTTGGATTGGTCAATTAACTTAAGTTGCATGTTTTTGGACGGTGGGAGGAAACTGGGGAACCCGGGGGAAACCCACGTGAGCATGGGGAGAACGTGTAATCTCCACACAGAAACGTTGGCTGGCTTGGTAAGGACTAGAACCAGTGACGTTCTTGCTTTGAGGCAACAGTGCTAACCACTGGGCCACTGTGCCACCCATCTAGGAAAGGAGGAGGAGGAGTAGGGGTGGAAGGGGGGATTCTTCAAAACGAAGCTGGCTATCGTATGGAACTTAGGGTATTTATAGTGGATTAGGAATCGTCTGATTGGTGAATCATGAATTGGATAATGCTTGACCAGCCGCAAGCAGTAATAAGCATGTGATCCTCTCAAAATTTGTTTATAAATAAACTTCACTTAAGGTCAATATCTTTAGCTCTTTTAAGCAATATTTGTTTTCAGTTATCTACAGAACAAACCATTGTTATACAATGACTTGTTTAATTAAACTAACTTGCTAAATTACCCTAATTTTAACCTAATTATTCTCTTTTTATATCTCTGCAATGGTTATCGGTTGAAGCTCGGATTAAGTTCAAATCACTGATGCTTGCTTACAGTACAGCCACTGGCACTGTACCCTCTTATCTCCACCTGCTGCTAAAGGTCTACACCCCCTCTAGGAGCCTCCAAATCAGGTTTGTGTTGCCATCGCAGAGAGGCTATAAGTCACTTTCCAAAACCTTTTCATTCACTGTTCCTCACTGGAATGATCGTCTCATTCTCACGAGGACTGCTGATTCACTGGTATTCTTCAATGGAAAACTACAAACCCATCTCTTCACCTGAACCCTGGTGAACAATACCAAAATCACCTATAGAAGCAGTTTCTCTCTCTCTCTCTCTTTCTCTCTCTCTCTCAAAAAAAAACCTCCTACTCTAGCACTACGCTCACCGTCCATTTTAGGTACACATGTCCAGCTGCTCGTTAATGCAAATTTCTAATCAACCAATTACATGGCAGCAACACAATGCATTTAGGCATGTAGACATGGTCAAGACGATCTGCTGCAGTTCAAACTGAGCATCAGAATGGGGAAGAAAGGTGATTTAAGTATCTTTCAACATGGTTGTTGGTGTCAGACGGCTGGTCTGAGTATTTCAGAAACCGCTGATCTACTGGGATTTTTATGCACAAGAAAATATCCAGTGAGTGGCAGTTCTGTGGCTTGTTAATGCCTTGTTGATGCCAGAGGTCAAAAGGAGAATGGCCAGATTGGTTCCAGCTGATAGAAAGACAACAGTAACTCAAATAACCTCTTGGTACAACCGATGTCTGCAGAAGAGCATCTGTGAACACACAACAGGTCCAACCTTGAGGCAGATGGGCTACAGCAGCAGAAGACCACACCGGGTGCCACTCCTGTCAGCTAAGAACTGGAGATTGGAAGATTGGAAAAAGGTTGCCTGGTCTGATGAGTCTCGATTTCTGCTGTGACATTCAGATGGTCGGGTCACAATTTGGCGTCAACAACATGAAAGCATGGATCCATCCTGCCTTGTATCAATGGCTCAGGCTGGTGGTGGTGGTGGAATGGTGTGGGGGATATTTTCTTGGCACACTTTGGGCTCTTTAGTACCAATTGAGCATCGTGTCAACGCCACAGCCTACCTGAGTATTGTTGCTGACCACGTCCATCCCTTTATGACCAGCAGGATAACGCGCCATGTCATAAAGCGCCAATCATCTCAGACTGGTTTCTTGAACATGACAATGAGTTCACTGTACTCAAATGGCCTCCACAGTCACCAGATCTCACTCCAATAGAGCACATTTGGGATGTGTTGGAATGTGAGATTGGCATCATGGATGTGCAGTCGACAAATCTGCAGCAACTGCGTGATGCTATCATGTCAAGCTGACCAAAATCTCTGAGGAATATTTCCAGTACCTTGTTGAATCTATGCCACGAAGGATTAAGGTAGTTCTGAAGGCAAAATGGGGTCCAACCTGGTACTAGTAAGGTGTACCTAATAAATAGCCAGTGAGTGTAAACTCTGAGCACAAACAAGTTACTTTGAATAACTAGCATTTCTTGTGTGTATTGCCTCTTCTTGTTCGCCGAATACCTCAGCGATTGTAAGTTGTTTTGGACAAAAGCATCTGCTAAATGACTAAATGTAAATGTAATTAAGCCTTTAAATGTCACTTTAAGCTGTATAGAAGTGTCCTGAAGAATATCTAGTCAAATATTATTTACTGTCATCATGACAAAGATAAAATAAATCAGTTATTAGAAATGAGTTATTAAAACTATTATGTTTAGAAATGTGTTGAACAAATCTTCTCTCCGTTAAACAGAAATTGGGGAAACTGATATATAAGAATTCAAATTTAACAGGAGGGCTAATAATTCTGACTTCAACTGTATGTATATGCATCATAATCACAAGATGCTATCGATGTCATCTGAAATTAGCAGCTCGTTGCCAGGCGCTTTTCATGGCGTTCGGTCTCTCATGGCAACAGATGGAGAGGAGGAGAAACGCTGACTCTTTCATACATCACAGAGATGGAGACGCTCGCATCTTTAAGACAGACTGAAGCCATTCGAAATGCAGCAATGAATCATTAAAGCACGCAAACAACAGCATTGATCCACTTTCAGGCTCAGGGATGTTGACAGATGACGGAGAGCGCTTCAGTTATTTATGGCTTGTGAAGCTTCTGATTATTCATGGGAATACATTAATACATGAATTTGAATTGTTCTTGGTGTGCGGGTTGTGTATTTTGCGGGTGGAGATGTAATCAAATGAACACTTGAAGGGATAATTCACCCAAAAAATACAATACAATTCAGTTCTACTTCTGTTGAACATCAAAGAATATATAAATGAAAGACACATGAAGATCCACACTATAGTAAAGTGTATTGTGTGTTATATCTATTACAGTATTAATTACACTGTACACCTGATAAAAGTCTCGTCGTTGATCCCAGTTGTAAGAGCAACAAATAATAACTTGACTTCTAGTTGATCATTTGTAAAAGTAACAGAAGGTCAGTTTTCAGATGGATCATCTGCTGAACTGCATACCAATTATCTCAAATACTGCAGAAGACCTACTGGAACCTGCATGGACCCACACAGAAATCAGTCAAGTTTGATGAAGGAAAAATCATGGTTTGGGGTTACATTCAGTATGGGGCGTGCGAGAGATCTGCAGAGTGGATGGCAACATCAACAGCCTGAGGTATCAAGACATTTGAGCTGCCCATTACATTACAAACCACAGGAGAGGGCAAATTCTTCAGCAGGATAGCGCTCCTTCTCATACTTCAGCCTCCACATCAAAGCTCCTGAAAGCAAAGAAGGTTAAGGTGCTCCAATATTGGCCAGCCCAGTCACCAGACATGAACATTATTGAGCATGTCTGGGGTAAGATGGAGGAGGAGGCATTGAAGATGAATCCAAAGAATCTTGATGAACTCTGGAGGTCCTGCAAGAAGGCTTTCTTTGCCATTCCAGATGACTTTATTAGTGAGTGATTTGAGTCATTGCAGAGATGTATGGATGCAGTCCTCCAAGCTCATGATGGAGTCAGACACAATATTCATTCTGTTTCCACTGCAGCATGACTTTATATTCTATACTGGACATTATTTCTGTTAAGTGACAACACTTTTGTCCAAGTAAAGTCAGACCTTACTGTTCTAATTAAATCATTAAGAATCAAGGCATGATCATATTTTATTTTGGTAAAATAAGCGTAATCTAGAGGCCTTTGCCCTTCATATAAGCCACTTCTGATACCAAACAATATTAGTGCATATACATTAGATTAGTCAGTACTGAAGCCAAATCTGGAGCTCATCTAACAAAATAACTTATGATAACGGTCCAAAAACTAGTACACCCACATTTATGTTATAGAAAAACATGAATTACAAATACAAAGAGGGAAAATCAAGAGAAGCAAAAATTCTGAAAATTTTAGTTGAGATTTTGTACGTTGTAAATAATTTTTGCAACATTTTGATTGAATTTAATTGCATTAGCTTTCTATTTAAATTATGTTTGGTGACCAAATTTTATTTGAATAAATATATCTGTTTAATAAATCTGTTTTGTTTAAATGCACCAAAATTCATTGCCTATATTCACTGAGAAATGGATACAAATACTCATTTTCAAAATGGGGTGTACTTAATTATGCTGAGCACTATACAGTTAAAGTCAGAATTATTAGCCCCCCTGAATTATTATCCCCCGTTTATTTTTTCCTCAATTTCTGTTTAACGGAGAGAAGAGTTTTTTCAACACATTTCTAAACATAATAGTTTCATATATACAATTGAAGTCAGAATTATTAGCCCCCCCTTTGATTTTTTTTTTTCTTTTTTAAATATTTCTCAAATGATGTTTAACAGAGCAAGGAAATTTTCACAGTATGTCTGATAATATCTTTTTTTCTGGAGAAAGTCTAATTTGTTTTATTTCGGCTTGGATAAAATAAAAATAAAAAAGAATTTTATGAACCATTTCAAGGTCAAAATTATTAGACTTTGTCATGGATTGGTCAGGCTCTCACGACCCCCACTCACGAAGATCACCATCACCTGACTTCTAATGAGCACACAGCTGCATCACATTCACGAGCACCAGATAAAAGCACAGCACTCCAGTCGCTCATTGTCCGGGCTCGTCTCGACGAAAGCGGACAACTGAGCGACCACTCAGCGTAGTCATCCTCAGCTAAACAAACGATTTACTTACCTGTTCTCTTTGTATTCCTCCTAGTCTTCCTGGTCCTCCCGAATCGTCCTGTCTTCCAGTCCTTCCAAGTCTGTGTCATCCTCTGTCAGCTGTATCTGGTGTGTGCTGTCCATCCTCGTGTATTCCTGTTACCCAGCCACGGAGGAAAAGACCCCAACATCATTCCTGATCCTCCTGGCTATCCTTCATGTGCTCCTTGTTGTCATTCAATAAACACCCTAACGTTTCCTTACCTCTGTCTCCTGTCCGCTTCATAACAGAAGCCCGGACCCATAACGACGACAACATGAGCACCCTCGATCACTTTCAAGAGCTGGTGGACCAGTTGAAGCGGATTCTACAGCCACCAGCTCCACTTTCCAACGCACCACCAGCACCGAGCACTTCCGCCTCCACAGTTTCTTCTTCGGCCCTTCCTTCCAGTCCCATGGCCCGACCAGCGCCCTACTCAGGCGGAGCGGGGGAGTGCAATGGTTTTCTGTTACAATGTTCCCTCATATTCGAAATGCAACCTTCTCTATATCCCACAGATAAGTCAAAGATCGCCTACATCGTATCACTACTCTCTGGACCTGCACTTAAATGGGCTGAGACGATCTGGAACCAAGCCGGGCCGGTCATGAATTCCATCACTACCTTCACGGAGTATTTCAAAGAGGTGTTTGGACGTTCTGATGGGGAAGTAGCCGCTGGAGAGCAGCTGTATCATCTAAAGCAAGGTACTCTATCTACACAGGAATATGCTCTCCGGTTTCGCACTCTAGCAGCTGCAAGTGGATGGAATGAGAGATCGTTGTTGACCACGTACCGGCTCGGCTTGGAACCCACTCTCCGAATCCAGCTGGCCACATTAGATGATACAATGGGTCTGGAGAGATTCATCCAACATTCTCTCCGATGTTCCGATCGTCTCCGTTCCTATCAACAGGACACCATCACCCCCTCGTCTGCACTCCTCCAATCGCCTGAGTCAACAGCCTCTCCAGAACCAGAACCCATGATAATAGAGTCTGGAAGACTGACATCAGCGGAACGACAGAGGAGGCTGACCCGGGGTCTGTGTCTATACTGCGGTGTCAGTGGACACACCCGTATGGAGTGTCCCCTTCGTCCCATTCGGACTTCAGTGAGTGTATTCAGTACGAATATTGAACAATGTAAACCACTTACTACCACCGTACAAATAACTACTGCCTCTATTTCTCTCCTTGTCACAGCCCTCATCGACTCCGGGTCAGCAGGGAACTTCATCTCCCAATCCCTCTGTCGTCAACTCCACCTCCGTACTGAGGCGTCCTCGCATATATACCAGATACAACCGATAACCCAGTGCACTCGATCTTCGACCCGTATCCATCGACAATGCGAAGACATCCTTCTTCAAGTGGGGCTGTTACATCAAGAGAGGATTCAATTTCTGGTTCTGGAGGGTGCAAATATGGACATCATTCTAGGGCGCCCGTGGCTGGTGAAGCACGATCCCATCATCTCTTGGGGCACAGGAGAGATAAAGAAATGGGGATCTGGATGTACACCTACCTGTTTTCCAAATCTCCCTCTTCAAGGTCGGAACCCCATTTCTTTGTTTGCAACATCGGTCGAGAGCCCTCCTGAGAAGCAGTCTATCCACATTCCTAAGGAGTACAGCTCCTTTCATGATGTCTTCTGCCCCAAGAGAGCTTCCCAGCTACCGCCGCATCGGCCATGGGACTGCGCGATCGACCTAGTTCCAGATGCCCAGTTGCCAAGAGGTAGGATCTACCCGCTCTCGCTTCCAGAGAATCAGGCAATGGAAGATTACATAAGGGAGGCTCTGAGTCAGGGGTACATACGTCACTCAAAATCACCAGCCGCCTCAAGCTTCTTCTTTGTGGCCAAGAAGGACGGAGGGCTGCGTCCATGCATCGACTACAGGGTCCTAAATAACGGTACAGTAAAATACCGATATCCCCTTCCTCTGGTACCAGCCGCTTTGGAACAGCTCCGAGAAGCTAAAGTCTTCACTAAATTGGACCTCCGCAGCGCGTATAATCTGATAAGAATACGTGAGGGGGACCAATGGAAGACAGCATTCGTGACCCCTACTGGCCACTATGAATATGAGGTCATGCCTTACGGTCTGGTCAACGCCCCCTCCGTATTCCAAAACTTCATTCATGAAGTCCTCCGGGAGTTTCTTCACCACTTTGTAATAGTGTACATAGATGACATCCTCATTTACTCCCGGAGTGAGGCCGAACATCGCCAACACGTTGCGGAGGTCCTACACACATTGAGAGAACATCACCTCTACCTCAAAGCGGAGAAATGCTCATTCCACCAGAAGTCGATTCATTTCTTGGGATACATCATTGATCAAACCGGTATACGTATGGATGGGAAGAAAATTGAGGCTGTTCTATCCTGGTCAGAACCCACTTCCATTAAGGAGCTCCAGAGGTTTCTTGGGTTTGCTAACTTTTATAGACGGTTTATCAAGGACTACAGCAGGATTACATCACCTCTCACTAATCTCCTCAAGGGTAAACCCAAAGGACTGGAGTGGACCAAAGAAGCAGCCGCAGCCTTCCGCCTTCTTAAGAAGGAGTTCACAAGGGCCCCACTCCTGACTCATCCTGACCCAAATCTTCCTTTCGTGGTGGAAGTGGACGCATCCACCACCGGCGTCGGGGCAGTATTATCTCAACATCATGATACACCGCCCCGACTGCATCCCTGTGCCTATTTCTCTCGGAAGTTGAGCCCGGCGGAGCAGAATTACAGCATAGGAGACAGGGAGCTGCTAGCAATCAAGCTAGCCTTGGAGGAGTGGCGTCACTGGTTGGAGGGAGCCAAACATCCGTTCCAGGTGATCACAGATCACAAAAACCTCCAATATATCAAAGAGGCCAAGAGACTATGTCCACGTCAAGCCAGATGGTCACTTTTCTTCTCACGTTTTGATTTCTCCATTTCCTATCGTCCAGGACCCAAGAATCTAAGAGCAGACGCTCTCTCTCGTTTACACGAGCATCACGATCATGAAGAACTCCCAACGAAGATTCTTCCCGAACACATCTCCATTTGTCCGATCACCTGGAACGCTCCTCCAGTCGTTGCCACTCCGGAAGCCCCTGCTCCGCCGGGATGCCCTCCTCATCGGCAGTTCATACCACCTGACCACCGGGTAGATCTGATCCACTCCTTACATACCTCGCTAGGCACTGGACATCCAGGGATTAACAATACTCTCTCGCTAGTATCCCAACGATTCTGGTGGCCAAACATGGCAAGGGATGTGAGGCAATATGTTCAGGGCTGTAAGGACTGTGCCCAATCCAAGAGCCCACGTCATCTACCCGCTGGAAAGCTCCATCCCTTGCCGATTCCGAACCGTCCCTGGTCACACCTAGGAGTGGACTTTATCACTGATCTCCCTTCGTCAGAAGGTAATACCTGTATTCTAGTCATAGTAGATAGATTCTCAAAGTTTGTCAAACTAATCCCTCTGAAAGGTCTTCCCACAGCCTTTGAAACAGCCGACAATATCTTTAATCAAGTCTTCAGGTCATTTGGTATTCCAGAAGATATTGTGTCGGACAGAGGTCCACAGTTCATCTCACGTCTATGGAAAGCCTTCTTCAAGCTCCTAGGTGTGGCCGTCAGCCTCTCTTCTGGATATCATCCCCAAACCAACGGGCAGACAGAGAGGAAGATTCAGGAGGTGGGACGGTTCCTGAGGACCTTCTGCAGTGGTCACCAGAGCTCCTGGAGCCAGTATTTGGGCTGGGCAGAATATGCCCAAAATTCACTGCGGCAACCCTCCACCGGACTCACGCCATTCCAGTGCGTCCTGGGCTTCCAACCACCGCTCTTTCCCTGGGATGGCGAACCATCTGATGTCCCCGCAGTGGATCACTGGTTCCGGGAGAGCGAGAGAGTCTGGGACGAGGCTCATCAACATCTGCAGAGGGCAGTCCGTCGAAGCAAGGTAACCGCCGATAGAAGAAGGTCTGAAGAACCCAGATACACACCCGGACAAAAGGTGTGGCTATCCACCCGGGACATACGCATGCGACTGCCCTCTCGCAAGTTAAGTCCCCGATTTGTTGGTCCCTTCACCATCGTGGAACAGGTTAACCCCGTCACCTACAAACTACAATTACCCTCTCACTACCGTATTCACCCTACATTCCACGTATCACTCCTGAAACCCTATCACGATCCTGTTCTTCCCTCCACAGAGCCTGACCACGAAGAGGAACCCCCTCCTCCACTGCTCCTAGAAGAAGGAGCCGTCTACGCAGTGAAGGAGATCTTGCGTTCCCGACGTCGTGGTGGCCAGTTGGAGTACCTGGTGGACTGGGAAGGGTACGGCCCCGAAGAAAGGACATGGGTTCCCAGAGCTGATATTCTCGATCCTAGTCTCATGGTGGAGTTTCATGAGAGCCACCCTGAGTTCCCAGCGCCTAGAGGCAGAGGGAGACCACCACGGCGTCGGAGGTGTCGGCCCTCAGGAGCGGGCCCTGGGGAGGGGGGTACTGTCATGGATTGGTCAGGCTCTCACGACCCCCACTCACGAAGATCACCATCACCTGACTTCTAATGAGCACACAGCTGCATCACATTCACGAGCACCAGATAAAAGCACAGCACTCCAGTCGCTCATTGTCCGGGCTCGTCTCGACGAAAGCGGACAACTGAGCGACCACTCAGCGTAGTCATCCTCAGCTAAACAAACGATTTACTTACCTGTTCTCTTTGTATTCCTCCTAGTCTTCCTGGTCCTCCCGAATCGTCCTGTCTTCCAGTCCTTCCAAGTCTGTGTCATCCTCTGTCAGCTGTATCTGGTGTGTGCTGTCCATCCTCGTGTATTCCTGTTACCCAGCCACGGAGGAAAAGACCCCAACATCATTCCTGATCCTCCTGGCTATCCTTCATGTGCTCCTTGTTGTCATTCAATAAACACCCTAACGTTTCCTTACCTCTGTCTCCTGTCCGCTTCATAACAGACTTCAACTATATATATATATTATTTCATATTTTATCTTCCATTTATTTATTTAAAATGAAGATGCACTTTTTCCACCTTCTCTTCCCTGAGCTCAGCTGTTTTAATATTTTGTTTCTGATGTGTCAGTTGATTATGTAAATTCCTCCTCTCCAGGGGGCCTGATATCAGCAGCGCTCTGTTGCCGAGTAACAGTGAAGAGAATCATACCTTTGCTCACAAACATATCAGCTGAGCTTATGTGTGTGTACACTGCTGTTCAAAACTTTCAGGTCACAAAAGGAAATGAATACTTGCATTCAGCAAGGATGCATTCAGTCGACCACATTCGGCAGATACAAAAAATAATATTGAAATAAAATCAGATGTTTATATTCTATTCATTAAAATCCAGAAAAAAGCTACAGTTTCCACAAAAATATGAGGCAGAACAACAGCTTTCCCTATTGATGATAATACAATTTTTGGTCCCACTTTATATTAAAGGGGTGGTCCACTACGATTTCATATTTTAAACTTTAGTACATTTGTAATGTGGATGTGTGAACATAAACAACATCTCTGAATGTAAGACGCTCAAAGTTCAATGTGAATGGAGACATTAGCTTTTACAGATTTAGCTTAGCAAAGCCTACAGTGAGTTTGAGGACTACAAAGAAATACATCCAGGTTAATGATGTCATAAGCCCTTTAGGTTACGTGCATACACCCCAGAGGCGCTGTAACGCTATAGCATAGAAAGATAAAATGCTGTCCATACGCTGCTATTTCAACAGAGCTTCTTCTGTTTCTGTATTTGGGCCACTAAAGGACACGACACAGAGAGAGAAGTGCTTACAGTTTGATTTTAATTATGTTCCAGAGAATTATAAAAAAATATATATAGCTAGCATTTGACAAAGGACAGCTTCCAGAATCTCTCCCAGTTCAGTACTGGATTTGACTGAAACCTCTTCAAAGAAGGAGCAGCTCCAACCATAATAGACGAAGCTGTGTGTTGTGAGCCACAACCTGTAAGTGTTTTTATTTGTTAAAATTGATCTATTACATGCACAGTTTCTAGCATTAATGGTGTGTTGAAGCAAGGATGTAAACAAGAATGTAAACAATGGGAAATGTTGTTTGGCACTGCTAACCATTTAGTTACACATTCATATTTATCCCTCAAACAGCTGTAAACACCCACAATCTTTACCAGCGCTGCAGTGTCTCTTTATGCGGACGCTTTCTCTGTGTTCTACATCTAAAATAATGAACTTGCAAAATATATGTGAACTTTTATATTACTTACACATGCTTACAACCCGAATATATATGGAAGATGCTTTTTTTTCAGCTGTGTCCTCTTCATGTTCTGTCTAATTCAGGCTCACACTGACACAGCTACTATGACTATATGGTGATGTATTTCCTGGTGACGTGGAGCCAATCCACAAGTCACAGCACATTACAGTAAGTTAACTGACCAATCAGAGCCTTATAAGGGCGGGCTTTCGGAGGAACTTTGAAATATGATTTTCATGTTAGTTGAGTAGCTGTATCAGGGTTTCTACACGTTTCATCACATCAAATTTAAGACTTTTTAAGACCTGTTTAAGACCATTTTAAGACCATAATGAATGACATTTCAGACTTACACAAGGCTAAACGCTAAAGTTTTTTTTTAATGGCCAAGTTAAAACCTTAAAAAAACATTAAAGACAAATGAAGAAGATAATTAAACCACATTAATAAGTAAACAGAGTTAATAAATAAATGTCACTTAACACTTTTATTGAAATATATTGTTTGTGATTGGATGTGTGTTGGCCTGATTGAGTATAGCTATACATGGACATAGGAAAATTAAGACTCATTTAAAAAGATTTAAGACCTACAACACAATATTTCAGTAGATTTAAGACTTTTTAAGGCCTAAAATTAGTTTTTTGAAAATTAAGACATTTTAAGACTTTTTAAGACCCTGCAGTCCAAGCATTAAAAGTACACTCTGGACCACCCCTTTATGTGAACTTAACTACTATGTACGTGCAAAAACTAAAATAAAAATACAATACTTAATGTGTTCATAATGTATTGCAGAACACTTGTGGTGGTTTTGAGGTGGGATACTGGTTAGGTTAGAGACCGGTTTGGTGGTATGAGTAGGTTTACAGGTATGTTAAGGTGTAAGGGATGGCCAATAATGTTATTAAAGATGTAGTTAAAGAAATTAAATGAAACATGGGTGGCTTTGTGGCTCAGTGGTTAACACTATTGCAGCAAGAAGGTCGCTGGTTCGAGTACCGGCTAGGCCAGTTGGCATTTCTGTGTGGAGTTTGCATGTTCTCCCGGTGTTGGCGTGGGTTTCTTCCGGGTGCTTCGGTTTCCCCCACAGTCCAAACACATGTACTATAGGTGAACTGAATAAATGGAATTGGAGTGTGTGTGTGAATGAGTGTGTATGGGTGTTTCCCAGTACTGGGTTGCGGTTGGAAGGGCATATGCTGCATAAAACATATGCTGGAATAGTTGGCCGTTCATCACGCTGTGGCTACCTCTGAAATAATAATAATAATAATAATAATAATAATAATAATAATAATAATAATAATAATAATAATTTCTAACATTAATATAGCGATTTTCTGAACACTCAAATCGCTTTACACATTTAGGGGGGAATCTCCTCATCTACCATTGGTGTGCGGCATCCACCTGGATGACATGACGGCAGCCATATTGTGCAAGATCGCACACCACACACCAGCTGATTGGTGGAGAGGAGACAGAGTCAGTGTTTCCTCTAGGATTATTTCCAGATGTGGCAGCATCCACATTTTTTTTTACACAAATCTACCAACCACCTATGGTGTTATTTCAATAACAAATGTCGTGAGCGCAGAATTACAAATCGAGATCGCATTCATGTAATACACAATATATGCGCTATATAAATAATTATTACATTGCATTACATTAATACGTGCATGTAAATCTCTTTGCTTGCGCACTGATTTCCTCTGTTCGTGCACAAAACTTCTTCCATGTGCAGATCTTCTTGTGCGCTCTCAAATAAACGCTGTTGAAGTGTGATTTAGCGCGTTTATGTAGTGAGTATGTCTCCAACATTTATTAGATTTGCTAGAAATATTTATGAATGTCTCTAATAGACCTACTGAGCGGCAATAATGTGTCCTGAAGTAAAGTGAAACTGCTGTAAACTCCAGCAAGAGAAAGTCATTAAATGCAGAGCCATAGACCTTTATCTATAAAGTATAATTATGGAAACTGTTCATCGTAACTGAAAGCTACATCGTGTTTGCTAGCCTCACGCACCTTTCAACAAAAAGCGTACAGCACCACTACAGTTACAGAAATGTTCGCGCTGTTATAATTCACTTACCTTTTAATACGTTTTGGTGCGATTTTCACCCGCTATTAAAAAAAACAGCTGAATGTTTTAAATGCAACCTGAAAACGTAGTCCCGTGGACGTTTCTGGAGACCGCGAAATACGTCCGTATTGCTACGTATGACTGCATTTCATTTTTTTAAGCGAATGCTACAGGGCGGTGTGACGCTGTTCCCTTTCGCGCTTACCGGCTGACCGCTTATCTCCGAGTGGAGGGCTTTCCCGCTGCAACCAGTTTGTCCAGTCAGCTCATCGTGTACGTCAGCAGGCTTCAGATGCAGAGAGGAGGAGTTGACCACGTCGACCGGGTTCGAGTCCGGGGAAAAGCGGTTCCAGAAATCAGGTAAGACAAAAACAGAATCCAAAAAATAAAGTGAACGAGTTCATAACGGTGAGAACGTGGTGAAATCCGAAAACGTGGTAAAAAAAAAAATCAGACGAGGGCTTTTCTTTTTTCTGGACGGCTTTTGTAAATTGTTGGTTGGGTTTAGGGAAGTAAGCGGGCAGGCGGGTCAATCGGTAAAATTGGTTGGGGTTTAGGGAGGAGGAGGCCGGGTGGGTCAGCCAATTGGCCGGTCGCACAGTCAATCATTCAGTCAGTCAGACAGACAGACAGCGGCCTCTGGGGAGTTCACGCGAGAACAGCGCGGGCGCGAACGGGACTCACGAGAAACATTTGAGATGCGAAAAAAGTGCACACAGCGTCCTCTTGCGGATTCGCGAAAACAAAAACTGCAAAAATACGTACCTCCTGGGAGTTTGCAGTCTCCAGAAACGTCCATGGGACTACGTTTTCAATGTAGCTGTGGCAGGATCAATTTTAGTGTGGCTTACGTCATTTCTTTCCCTACTTTCATTTAAAATTTGGGTCGAGTATAATAGTACACCACCTTTCTTTTTTTAGTACTACACGACTGTTAAACCCCTACTCTTTTTTGAAGGACATCCTGGGTCACTGAGCAGTATAGAGTCCCTATCAATATATTGGGGCTTTAGGACCCAAACAGACCACAGGTTGTCCTATACTAACACCACTTCCGGCAGCAACCTAGCTTTCCCATGTGGTCACCCGTACAGGTACTGACCGAGCACAGCCCTGCTTAGCTTCAGTGGGAGAGTTGCAGAAGCCGAAGGAAAATGAATGAATGAAATGTAACATGCATGTATTTAAAAAGTACAATGTAAAACATGTATCTATATGTAACTAAATGACTTTTTTCAGTGTAAGTACATATTAGTTAAGGCCACTACATATAAAGTTGGACCTCTTTTTTTTAGGTGAAATCCTCATAATATAATTAATTCTGAAAGATCTGTCAGTGAATACTGGATTTAAAACTCAGCTTTGCATGAGAGACATAAATAAAAACAATATATATTTTACACTCACAAAACTGCTATTTAAACAATAATATTATTTAACATTTCGTCCAATTTTTTTAAGCATAAGGAAGTTTGAGCATAAGGAAAAAAGTTTTGCATGTGCCTGTAAGAAAACGTGCCATTATTTATTAACTATTGTTTCTTTGGTTGGTTGTCATAGTATCCGTCTAGCGATTATTGGCTCTTGCTACTGAAGGCAGATGGTGTGATTGGCCAGGAAAACTGGTTCAAGCAGCCGGTGCCCTACATCGTCCAATCATAGGCTGCCGCCAGCCAGCATGTGATTAGCATATGGAGGTCTGTGATGATATGCAGAGCACTTGGACTCGTGTGGGTGGAAATGGAGCAGATCTTACATCATGAGCCTCATATTATAGCTAAGATAGAACTATTAGCGTCTTAACAAACTCATGTAAGTGAGAAAACTGCTGCTTATACAGTTATTACAGCCTAATGAACCGAAGCTGTTGAATTCTGTCAGAATACAGATATACTGCATGAATATAAACTGCTCCAAGATTTCTGTTTCACAGCTCATGGAGTACTTATTTATGTTTCATCCCAGATATTTCTACTAAATTTTTCTACAGAAAATATTTAGCAAATACCCTGTAAAAATATCTATAAAAAATATAAAACTATTTTTTTAGTTGAATGAAATTAATATTTCTAGTCATCTCCTTCATTCATTCATTCATTTTCTGTTGCCTTAGTCCCTTATTTATCAGGGGTCGCCACAGCGGAATGAACCACCAAATATTCAAGCATATTTTTACACAGCGGATGCCCTTGCAGTCGCAATCCAGTAACGAGAAACACCCATACACTCTTACATTCACACACACTCATACACTATGGCCAATTTTAAACAACCCAGGCTCGTTCTGAAAACGTACCTCCTCGGACGTTTCTGGAGACCGTGAACTACGTTCCGGCGGCGCGTTTTTCTGCAGTTTTTGTTTTCGCGAATCCGCCAGAGGTCGCCATGTACGCTTTTCGAGATCTCAAATTTCCCTCGCGAGTGCCATTTGCGCCTGCTGTTCTCGCGTAAACCCACCAGAGGCCGCTGTCGACTCACTTTTAGACAGACTTTCTGACTGACTGAGCGAACGCTCAGCTGACCCACCCTCCCCCTTCCCTAAACCCAATCAATTTTATCGATTGACCCGTTCACCCACTTCACTTAACCCAACCAACACACTTCAAAAGCAATCCAAAAAATTAAAAGCCCTCGTCTGACTTTTTTTTTTACCACATCCTCACCCTGCTATTCACCTGTTTGTGTTATATTTTGGATTCTGTTTTTGTCTTACCTGATTTCTGGAACCGCTCTTCACCGCAATCGAACCCCTGTCTTCGTGGTCAACTCCCTGCGTCTCAAATCTGCAGACGGATGTGGCACGCTAACGGGACAAACTGGTTGCAGCCGGATTGCCGTCCATACGGAGGTAAGCGGTCAGCTGGTAAGCGTGAAAAGGAACGGCGTCACACCGCCCCGTAGCGTTCGTTTAAAGAAACGAAATGCAGCCATACGTACCTCCATCTACGTAATTCGCTGTCTCCAGAAATGTCCGCAGGGCTACGTTTTCACAATGAGCCTGTGTTGATTAGAATTTTTGTTATTTTTGAATGGGATGCTAATGGTCTAATCTGATTTAATGACCTATGCTAAGCTAAGATAAGCTAAAAGTGCTTCTATCAGACCCCAAAATAGGCTGAATAGATTCAAAAACTCAAAAGTAGTGAGTGATCATTTCAAAGAGCACGTGCAACACGATGCATTATTAATTCATTTTCTTTTCGGCTAAGTCCCTTTATTAATCTGGGGTTGCCACAGTGGAATGAACCTCCAACTTATCCAGCATATGTTTTACGCAGCGGATGCCCTTCCAGCTGCAACCCAACACGGGAAAACACCCATACACTCTCATTCACACACATACACTACGGACAATTTTAGCTTACCCAATTCACCTGTACTGCATGTCTTTAGACGGGAAACCGGAACACCCGGATGAAACCCACGTGAACACGGGGAGAACATGACCAACTGAAGCTCAAACCAGCGACCTTCTTGCTGTGAGGTGATCGTGCTACCCACTGCACCACCGTGATGCATTATATGATGCATTATACAACCAAAAAATCATTTTAAAAGTAAATCTGATTAAGCACGACGGTGTATGAGAGATGAAGAAACATGAAAGAGTGAGATTCCTGTGCCGGTGATATAAATAGCTCATCCAGGGGCGCTGAAGAATCTAGGTTGCACACGTAAACAACATACAAAGCACATACTAATGAGCATGAACACCGGAGCGCATGGCATGCCCGGTGACACGCACATATGTGCACACGCATGAAGGAGAAGCATGTTAATCAGCGGCCCTTTGAAAATATGACGGCATGCAAATGTGGGGCATGCATATTCAAAACCAGTGGAAATTAAACACTCGAATCAGCAGGCAGAGATCGGGATACATTCAGAAACACATTTGCATTTCTAAACACACTTTGAGGGTTCTGAAATGTTAAAAAAGATTAAGTCATCAACTGTGCATGTGTAAAATGTAATAAAAGCTTGACGAGATGCATATTTGATAAAGTTCTTAAGCTATTATTTTGGCATAATCTTTTATTTTGCCAAATTACAGGTTAATTAGTATTCGCTTTTTTGTTTTCGCCTTGAATCGCCTTGTCACAAGCACATTTTTCATTCATTCATTCTCTTTTCGGCTAAGTCCCTTTATTAATCTGGGGTCGCCACAGCGGAATGAACCGCCAATTATGCAGCATATGTTTTACGCAGCGGATGTCCTTCCAGCCACAGCCCATCTCTAGGAAACATCCACACACACTCATTCACACTCATACACTACATACAATTTAGCCTACCCAATTCACCTGTCCCGCATGTGTTTGGACTGTGGGGGAAACCGGAGCACCCGGAGGAAACCCACGCCAACACGGGAAGAACATGCACACTCCACACAGAAACGCCAACTGACCCAGGCTTGAACCAGTGACCTTCTTGCTGTGAGGCGACAGCACTTCCTACTGCGCCACCGTGACGCCATAAGTACATTTTTATAGAATATAAATAGAATAATATGTAATATGTTTTTACAATATGGATGACACGATGGCTCAGTGGTTAGCACTGTTGCCTCACAGCAGGAAGGTCTCTAGTTTGAGTCCCAATTGGGTCAGTTGGCATTTCTGTGTGGAGTTTGCATGTTCTCCCAGTGTTGGCTTGGGTTTGCTCTGGGTGCTCCAATTTCCCTCACAGTCCAAACACATGCGCTATAGGTGAACTGAATAAACTAAGGGTGCTTTCACACTAGCACTTTTGGTCTGCACCCAGGTTCGTTTGACGTCAGAGTATGGTACGTTTAGCCATGTTCGCAGATTTAGGGTGGACAAAGGGGATGCGTCCCCACCAATTACCACCGACCAATGAAATGTTCCCACCAATAATTTAGTCCACTTAAAAAAAAATAAAAATAAATAAATAAATAAATAAAAATTGCGCTGTTAACATTAGGCTGTTAGCTGTTAGCAACTGAGGTGCCGGAAAAAAAACGTAAAATAACGGCCATTAAATGACAGAAATTTACTGTAAACCCCAGTTCCTGGAAATAAACTGTAAAATTATGAATTTGTTTTACGGTGTAGACATGCAGAATGGGTTAAATCACATTCTCTCCCTGAGTCCTTTCGGCCCCAAAATGCATATGGACATTTTGATTGGCTGTGCCTTTCCCTGCTATCATGTGAGAGGCTGTGGCTGCATTCAGATACAAGCAGCGCCAAATGCGGTGGATTGTTTTTTTCCTGTGAAAGAATAAGGTGTGTTGCACCTTGATGGTGGCACCAAAAAAAAAGTGGACATAAGGAGCCTTTTTTTCAATGAAAGTGTAAAAGTTCGCTACTGAATGAGTCCATCATGATAATGCCGTTAATGCTTGTGTTTTTCTCTGTGTTAACACAGGGCCTATCGTTATAGCAGACTGATATACTAGGCTATTCTGTGAATAATGTGCCCTGAAAAATAACTGCCAGTTCTCCTAATCTCTCAGAGTAGCATGTACAATTTGGGTTGAAACAATTTGTCCAAAAAAAAAAAATACAGCCTGTGTATAGGCATATGAAATATGAGACATGTTTCATTTGCACTATGGATAAAATAACTCATGGCTGAACTATCACAGTACGATGCATCGGTTGGGAAAAGAAAGATGTAGTGACGAGTGTTTCCAAAAACCTGTAGTTTCTCTGTCACAGATCCATTGTTTGAATCACATTAGTTATAACCTAAAATGCCCATAATGATGCTCTAAACGAGGTGGAGTAACAACTTCTTTAGAGAAGAGCCCCATCATTTCTTTGTGCAAATAATATATTTTTACACAAACACCCATTTAAAATAAAATCCACTATTAGTTTTGGTAAAAACATGAACTCATTTTCCATATTAACTGAAATATATATAAACGGCACATATAGAGCCTGTATTTCCTTTACAAATATTATTGAGAACATTACATATTCTATTCTAAATAAAATAAACAGTAAATCACTTACAAAAGCTAACACTTATTCTAATCTCATATATAAATCACATAAATAAATAAATAATGAGGCGGTTTATTAAAAAAATAAATTTAATATTTATTATTTACTAGGAATTTAAAAAATACTACTTTAATAATAATATTAATAATATAAAATTATTATTATTATTATTATTATTATTATTATTATTATTATTATTATTATTATTATTGTTATTATTAAGTAGGATATTGCTGATTTATTTTTATTTTTTGAAAAGTCTACTTTTACAATTTGACACATTCAAACCCCTGCAGAAATCTTCTAACCAGCAGGCCCATGTCATAAACAGAACAGATACTTAATAAATAACCTACTATAAATTAAAAGCATTAGCGTATGCTATGTTTTTTGTTTTTTACAAGCTTTGGAGCTATAACATAAATTCTGCTTTTAAATAATAGGTCACCTTTAGCTTTTGTCATGAGGCTGTGTTCAAAATGACATCAATGTTTTCAAAGTGCACTGCAAAGGGAGCGCAATTGTAAACATGAAGATCGCTAAAACTGAACTGTAAAAATAGTTTAAAAGCAAATTACACTTAAGAGAAATGACCATAATGCTTTTTTATTTTTAATCATTCCCACTTTGAATATTAGAATGTTCTAAAGGAATAGGGCATAGAGGGGATAAGTAGAAATAGAGCACAGCCAGGAACTATGTTTCTAACTACAGCTCCAGAGGTGTAGTTGCAAGCGTACAAGTTTGCAATGCAGTTTGCGAATATTCGTTGGAACGATGGATTTGGGAAACGGCAAATCAATGAACTATGTTTGTAACGACACAACTTGCAACATTAGTTGGCGAACGATGGTTCTGGGAAATGCACCCCAGGCTTGTAGCCAGATTATTAAAAAGGGTGGTTATTTTTTTTCTGAATAACTGAACCTTTTTGGTTATTCACCTGATTTTCTATTAAATTATGAGGTATAATTATTGCATTTTAGTGACATTTTTAAGGATTTTTTGCTGGATTATCTTGTCGGATGGTTATCATAACCACACTTTTTGATGTACCAAAAATATTTCCAACCATTTTGTCAAATTGTTGTTTGATTCACCCGTCCCCACCAACGTCAAGTGCAAACCTACACCCTTGCGTTTAGCTAGTGTGAATGTGTCTTCTGAACTCTGGTGCGCACCCGTGAACCGTACCCGAGTCTGTCTGAAAGAGGTGGTCTGGGGTACGGTTCACGCGAACTCTGGTCCGGTTCACTTCTGGCATGAATGCAATCGTACCAAAAAATGTAAGTGAACCGCCAACTGTACAACAAACTATAATTTTCATAACGTTCATTCGTATGTGTGTGTGTGTGTCTGTGTATCACGTACTACCTTGGTGACAAGCGGGACTGAGCCAGGGCGAGCACAAATTTGTCTGCTTGTCTCTTCCAAAAACAGCTCCTGCAGACATCGCGTGAAGGTGGCAAGAGGGTACAATCGAACTAGGGTACGGTCCAGGCAATTGAACAAAGTGTGAAAGCACCCTAAATTGCCCGTAGTGTATGAGTGCACGAATGAGTGTGTATGGATGTTTGCCAGTACTGAGTTATGGCTGGAAGGGTATCCGCTGTGTAAAACATATGCTGAATAAGTTGGCAGTTCATTCCGCTGTGGCGACCCCTTATGAATAAAGGGACTCAGCTGAAGGGAAATGAATGATTGAATGAATACGCATCACAAGATTAAACATGCATGATTTCCTTTTATTTTCCCGAAGTTCACAACATGTGCTTTCAAATTTTTGCTACATGGGGGAGCATCTGAAAAAAAAATCTCGGGTTTAGTAGGAGAAAAATGCCACTCCAGTAGGTATGATTACATCATCATATTTTATGTGCATTTTGGGATTATGCATGAATTTAATCACTGCATGGAAACACCAAGATATGCATAAAATCTTAAAATGCACATGGAAAAGGTACGCAATCATACATGAATCATTTTTATAAATGATTTAGAAAAACCTAAAATGGAAACAATTGATGCTTTATTCTGCCACTAAAAAGCAGTCCTTCTTTATTTCAGAGGTCGTCACAGCAGAATAAATCCACAACTATTCCAGTATATGTTTCACGCAGCGGATGCTCTTCCTGCTGCAACCCATCATTGAGAAACGCCCATACACATTCACTCACGTGCACACTTACACACACATAAACTACGGACAATTTAGTTTATTCAGTTCCCCTATAGCGCATGTGTTTGGACTGTGGGGGAAACCAGAGCATCAGGAGGAAACCCACGCCAACATGGGGAGAACATGCAAACTCCACACAGAAATGCCAACTGACCAAGCCGGGACCTGAACCAACGGTCTTCTTGCTGTGAGGCGATGGTGTTAACCAACCGCCCCATTTACATTTATTCATTCATTTTTTTTCAGCTTAGTCCCTTTATTAATCAGAGGTCACCCCAGCGGAATGAACCACCAACTTATCCAGTGTATGTTTTACACAATGGATGCCCTTTCAGCTGCAACCCATCACTGAGAAAGATCCATTCACTGTAAACCCAAACAGTCAACTTTATCAAATGAAATGAGTGGAGTTAACTCAAAATGGACTGAAAGTTAATTCAAATTATTTGAAAAGAGTTTTGAACTCTGTGTTGAAGGTAATGAGTTAATTAAATACCTCATTACTTTAACTTAAATGGAGTAAGTTCACAGTACTCATATAGATTATTTTTCTAACTCAAATGGTTTGTAGCAATCAGTTTCCTTAAATGATTTGAGTTGCCTTAACTTACTGGGTTTTACAGTACTCAGTTGGTTTGAGTTCTCTTCATTTATTGGGTTTTATTGTGTCAAATTGCTTCGTTTACTCAAATGGAGTAAGTTCACAGTACTCATTAGGATTAGTTTTTGAACTTAAATGGTTTGTTGCAATCAGTTTCTTCAAACAGTTTGAGTTTCCTTAACTTTTTGGTGTTACAGTGTACACACTGTACAGAAATGTCAACTGACCCAGTTGAGTCTCAAACCAGTGACCTTCTTGCTGTGAGGCGACAGGGCTACCCACTGCACCACCGTGTCGCCCTCGCCCCATAGATATATTAATCAATATACATATTCATCAATTAAATTCAGTCCCAAAACTGCGTTAGAATTGCGTTAGGGTGAAATAAATTTTACAAATGATTGTTTTGAGACTGATATAACCAGTGGTGGACATTAACTAAGTATACTTACTTCACTATTGTACTTAAGTACATATTTCTGAGTATCTGTACTTTATCAGAGTATATTTCTTTTAGGAAACATCTATTTTATTCTTCACTACATTCCAAAACCAAACATTGTACTTTTTCCTCCACTACGTTTCCTAAATGAAGCTAAATAGTTATTTTGAAGTGGAGAAACTGGAGTGACGAGATGAGATATTGGCATTTAATTAGTAAACAACATGATTTTATCAGTTAGCCTGTTAAACTGGTTCATAAATTGAACTGAACAATTAATCTGTGAATTAATCTGTTCACTATTAATCTGTTAATCTGAGAAGATCTGTTCACAAGTCAAGAACTCCCTGATTTAAAATAATGTGTCCACCACTGGCTATACCTTCATTCATTCATTCATTCATTCATTTTCCTTCGGCTTAGTCTCTATTTCAGAAGGTCGCCACAGCGGAATGAACCACCAACTATTCCAGGATATGTTTTACACACCGGATGCCCTTCCAGCCACAACCAAGTATTGGGAAACACCCATACACACTCATTCACACACACTCTCATAGACTACGGCTAATTTGATTTATTCAATTCACCTACAGCGCATGTGTTTGGGCTAGAGCACCCTGAGGAAACCCACACCAACATGCAAACTCCACACGGAAATGCCAACAGGACCAGTTGGGACTTGAACCAGCGACCTTCTTGCTGTGAGGCAACAGTGCTAACCACTAAGCCACCGTGCCGCACTGGATGTAACTTCATTCATTCATTTTCCTTCGACTTGATCCACTTATTAATCAGGGGTCACCACAGCGGAATGCACCGCCAACTTATCCAGCACATGTTTTACACAGCGGATGCCCTTCCAGCTGCAACCCAGTACTAGGAAACATCCATACACACTCATTCACACACACATTTGTACACTACGGCCAATTTAGTTTATTCAATTCAACTATAGCGCATGTGTTTGGACTGTGGGGGAAACCGGAGCACCAGGAGGAGACCCACGCTAACAAGGTGAAAACATGTAAACTCCACACTCGAACCAGCCATCTTCTTGCTGTGAGGTGACAATGCTAACCACTGAGCCACTGTGCCACCATCGATATAACTTAATGGACAATTTTAAAAGAAGTGTCTGTACAAAAATGAATTATGAGAGTTAAATTCCCTGCTTTGGATGCGAAAGGTTTTGGAATCTCTGCAAACTAGTGAGATGCAGCCTTTTAATCACTATATATTTGCATAAATATAAGGCTGAATGTATTCTGACTACATTTGTTTACCGCTTTACCAGCGTGACTCACCGTGGAGCAGCACATGAGTACGATGATGAAGGCTTCGATGACGCCGCCGATGCCCACCATCCAGGTCATCCTGAGGAACAGAATCACACCCAGGATGTTCTGCAGGCAGGGCAGGTACACACCCATCAGCGTCCCCATCCGTGGAGCCTGAGAACACACACACACACACACAGAGGTTTGCATTTGTGAACTGTGGGGACATTGCATTGGTTTGCATTGTTTTATGTTGTACAAATTTTCTATAGCCCTCCCCCAACCCTATGGGGCACTCACACCAAATGCGGCTTGTAACCGGATGCTTAAAGATTTTGAGTTTACTCTCATCATTTGCGTGTCAAATTAGCTTCATTTGCGCTTCAAATTCCATTCATTCGTGCGTCAAATTTACATTACAATACATGTGAACTTAAACTTAAACACTACAAACTGAACTACACTGTTCCTATTTACTGTGACCTTTTATGTGAAGCTGCTTTGACACAATCTACATTGTATAAGCGCTATACAAATAAAGGTGAATTGAATGTGGATTCGCGTCGATGACGGTTGCTTTCAGTGGTACTTCCAACAGAGCGAGCTGTTACCCTGTATCAGCAGGAGAGTTTTCCCTCAGGACACCAACTGCAGGCGCTACATTATAATCACGTATCTTCTAGAGCAAGCTCCTGATTGGATAACATGGCGCGAATGTCCAGATTTAGATTCAACTCGAGTTCAGATTTCAGATTCAACTCAGGCTCAGATTCATCAAATGCCCGAAACACAATTTGCCTGATTTATATTGTGTATATTGTGGCCACTAGTTCGCATGCAGTTGAGTGCATGCAGTGAATGTAGCGTCATCAAAGTGTTGGCGGATGTTCACTTTGGGTGGCGGTGTCACCAGCTCGGTCCCAGTCATTCCCTCACTGTCCAGCAGAGGTCTCTCTCACCGGACTTTTAGCACTACATCCCCCAGAAGCCCCGTACCTGTCACTGATTGCGCTGCACCTGATTCGCATCACACACACACACACATATAAGCAGCATACACGCTCACTTCATTGCGAAGTCTTGTTTGCCCAGTCAACATTACCGAGCGTTTCTACACATCAACTGTTTGATCTCTTGTTACTGACCCGGACTGCTCTCGACCTTGTTTTCCTTGCTGCCTGCCCAGACCCTCTGCTTTCCTCTCCGTTTCTGAGTTACGCCGCTAGCCTTGATCTATGCCTGTTTCAACGACCAACCAGTGTTTTCCACCTGCCTATCGACTCCTTATGCCTGAACTTCATGCGAGTGTTTCTAACAACACTTGGTGTGTACTTCTGATTCAACTGTGTTTAATAAACATACTGCAGATGGATCCCTCTGTGTCAGCCTCCTTGTTACAGGCGGAGTGCACAACTTTTTTTTTGTAACTTTGTGCGCGGCTCTGTATCCGAAGATGCACGACTTGGAGCCGAGTCTGGCTGAGCTGGGGGAATTTACGCATGCAACACCTAAGAAACCCATAACAACCATCTAATCTGAACTTCTTTAGGCTTCCTTCGAAGTTTTGAGGGAAAACAATACATATGTGTTGTGCACAGGGTGCCCAATGGTTTTTAAATAAATTATTTGTCATTTTTATTGTATAAAAGTTGCTGCATTAAGTGCACAGTTAGCTTGAATACATGAAATGTAGTCTTAGTTACTCATTTAAACAACTGTAATAAAAGCAAACATTTTCACGAGTCTCCTTCAGAATTATCCACAACCTAATCATTTTAAATATAGTTAGGTTCATTCATTTAGCAACTCTACTCGCTGACTACTTCTTTCCCACTGTTTTGTCATGCCAGTTACTCCGAGTCGCCCCCTGTTTTTACAAATAAAAGTACATTGGCGAGCGTGAAAAAAAAATTCTGAAAAAACTCATTCTGTATGATTTATACACCTTTTAAAAATTGAGACATCAGCAATGTCATACCCATGTCATTACACACATCTATGTCCTTATATGTCAGAAAAACATGTACACACACATTCGTTTAAGTGGCTCCATATACGTAATGCAATGTATTTTGTACCATAGACCATTTCAATGTGCTCATGTTATTGGCCCATGAGCATTTCCTGCTTATCAAACTATTTTATAACTGTAACAAGAGGCAATTCAATCATAACTTGATGTTAAAACAGCTCTCATAACATTATTTATCAAAATGTGGCTCTTTTTGGATTCTTGGAATCTACAGAAATTAAAAATGTAAAACAGGAAATACGCTGGGACCATTGTTATTGTTTACATCCCTCAAAAGGGTTTATATGGCCTCACCCCATCCCCTAAACTTAACCCTCATAGAAAACCTGTGGCTAATTTTGAATGTCAAAAGACCCTATTAAATATGATTTTTCAGCATTTTGAATTATAAGGGCTTTAACTACCATAATAGAGTACAACTAGGTCATACCCATGTAGTTATACACATTCGGTCCTTGTAAACCACCAAAACCAGCACACACACACACACACACACACACACACACACACACACACACACACACACACACACACACACACACACACACACACACACACACACACACACACACACACACACACACACACGTATTAAAACAATGTACGAACTCGTTATCAGATCACATCTGGTGCTTCATGTTTTCATTTCATTGTTCAGCAAGCGTAACGCATCTAATCTCTCGGCTGTAAAAACAATAATGGATGTATTGATGTTCTGATAAAGACAGCGGTACAGCATGGAAAACCTGAAAATAATATTGAATATTAAAACATATTGCCAAGCCAGAATAAATGTAATGCTTAATATGGATTTTGAAAAATATTTCATTAAAGTATTTTGTGTGTATGTGTGTATGTGAATTGCGAAACTGGCACTATGCATTTTGTAAACTTTTAATATTTGTTGTATCAATGTTCATTTTTTTGCAATAATAAAAAAAATATGCTTAATAATAAAAAAAAAACAAAGAAATAAAACATTTATTGGCTTACTTCAGAGCAATTCCAGCGCTGTGCATATGATATTTGAAACCAAATTTATTTTAAATTGTATTGTAAATTGTATTTTCCAAAACAACAGACTCAGAAACAACATGACAGACTCAAAAAAATATCAATCTGCAATCAATCTGTTTTATATTTTAATTGAGGGGGAAAAAAACATGTGTTATGTATGTGACCAAAAAATAGGAGAGTTTATAGAATACAATATTCTTCGTATAAATTCTGTGAATTAAACTGCACAACCCAAAGGAAATAAAGCTAATAAAATGATTCACAACAGAACAAAAATATAGATTTTATTTGACATGTTTGCATTTATGGGGAAAAAGCTTGGTTATGGATGTGACGTCTCTCCGTTATGCATGTGACAGATGTGAAATTGACACTTGTGTGTCTTTGGTAAATCAAATAAAATAGTTTGAAAACATTGACAGAGACATGTTTTAGTATTTTTACAGTACATTACAGCTTTTGTACAGTATTTATACAATAAAAGCCTACACAAACAACATAGAAAGGGTGTCGCAATTTTGCTGAAAACGTTATTTTTTTCATGGCAAGTTTGACAGCGCTCCTGTATTACGTTAGCCCCAACTATAAAATAATTAACCTGCTACTAATTGCTCTTTTAGAGTGTAATCTTGATAAAAAGACTTGTAAAAATGGCTCTCCTGTAATCACAAATTATAGAAATAGGAGGTCATTAGTCAAAATTTGTGGGAAAACTATAAATCTTCTGCGCTCCAGAATAGATCTTCGCTTTCAGATTGCAACATGCAGACCTGTACTGCCATTCAATTGAATGTCAACTGTCCAATCTCAGAGACTGCAGACGGCATTTCCTAATAATTAAGAAATATTACATTTCATTTCTTAATAATTAGCCGCATTATTTATTTATTAATTTGATATATTTATGAGATTAGAATAGGTGTTGGCTTTTGTAAGTGATTTTATGTTTTAGAATAGAATATATAATGTTCTCAACAATATATGTAAAGGTCGTTAATATGTGTAGTTTACATATATTTCAATTAAACGGATGCATGTTTTTACCAAATTAATATTGGATTTTTTTTAATGCGTGTGCATGTAAAACAATATTATTTGCAGATAGAAATTATGGGGTTCTTCTCTAAAGAAGTTGTTACACCACCCTGCACTGAAAAACGGTTGCAAACAATTTATTTGTGTTGAATTTAAACAAACAAATTAAATTGAGCAATGTTCAACTTAATTTGTTTGTTTAAATTCTGCCCAAATAAATTGTTTACAACCACCTAACGTAAAAAAGTTGAGTAAATCCAAGGAATCATCTTTGAATAATTTTTTTCAGTGTGTTTAGAGCATCATTATGGGTGTTTTACGTGGTTCAAACGATGGATCTGCGACAGAGAAACTGCGGGTTTCGGGAAACACTCGTCACTACATCGTTCTTTTCCCAAACAATGCATCGCACTATAATAGTATTGATTGGTGAGTACTTAGAGTCATTGAACTTGATTATCGGCCGATTGATCGGAGCATCCCTAATTAAAAGCTTTCATTTATGGTGCTTAACCTGAAAGTTGAATGCTTTTCAACACAATCTCAAGGCAATTCGTAACTTTTTGATTTAGTGGCTAATTCGTATGAATTCGTTCAATCTAATTCGTACAATTTAGTACGATTTGCTCATCCCCCAATGACTGTTGGGTTTAGGGGTGGGGTTAGGTGCCACGCCTCCTTTTTAAAATCGTACATTTTCATATGACTGAACTCGTACGAATTAGCCACTAAACTGACAAAACATAAAATACTTGAGTTTTCTCGTGAGATCAGGCTGGTAACTGCACAGAATTGATCAGTTTTTCCAGTTTAAATGCACTTTTTTAACAGTAATAAACTGTAATTTAATGAATTTGGAGTCTGTTATGTATTTTTGCAGTTTTTGCTTGTAATTTGGTGGAATATCTACATTTTTTTAAACATTGGGTTAAAAAAATACAGCTAAGTTTAGTACTGAAAAATAAGCAGAATAAATAAACAACCTCTATTTCCAGCCAATAAACATTCACTATCATTGTGCTTCAGTGTGTGGGGTTCATTTCAAGGGCTTTCAAAGAGATATTCAGATAGAAAGTTTGTGTGTGTGTGTGTGTGTGTGTGTGTGTGCGTGTGTGTGCGTGTGTGTGTGTGTGTGTGTGTGTGTGTTTGTGTGTGTGTGGCAGCCAATAATTACTAACACACCGTGAGTAAATGTCTGCCAGCTTGATAAATGGGGACTCAGTATATGTCCATCAACACACCACCCAAAAACACCTCCACTGAAATGTGTCCCTTGAACCTTGAACAAGGACACTGTCAATAAAACGCAATTATCCCAGAGTCCGAAAAAGGGCAGACAGGAAAACTTCAATCCACAGCGGACGACTGGACGACCACACACACACACACACACACACATTCTCAAGGGCTCGTGAAAGCACTTTTCAATTCACAGAGTTGATTAAATGTGATCTAATGGGCGTCTGAGTGAAAGTCCCACGTGACTCTTTGGAGTGGAGAAAACATGCGCTGAATAACTGATCAGCGTTCAGTCACTCACGTCACTGAAACTACAGTAAGAGCAGCAGGAAACAGGACATTTACTTCAGCTGAAGAAAATAGTTTATGAGGATATATAGTTTTTTTGATACACTCAAATAAATAACGTTTGCTATTCGCTCAAACTGCTTATTTAAAATGAACTGAAACAACACAATTCCTGAGTTTTTTAAAGACAATTTAATTGTTTTATTCTCAATCCACCTAAATTAATAAAAACTATTAAGTTAACTTAATTGCTTCATTTTGTCTCAACATAAATTGATTGTGTGGATTGCATTTTTTACTGTGTACTTTGATGCCAGGTGGTTGATATAATGTTGCAAATTGGTTGTTTGAATGATTTGTTTTTTGTGCAGCTGGTAAAAATTATAAAGGTAAAGCTATAAAGAAAATAAAACTGTAAAAAATAATTACAATATTAAATATGTTTTACTCATTAAAACAAATTATGTGAATTTTATACATTAAATATGTTTAAACAAGTGAATAAATAAATTAATATTTTTTGAGAAACTTTGGACTTGTCGGGGAAACTGGAGCACCTGGAGGAAACCCACTCCAACACGGGGAGAACATGCAAACTCCACACAGAAGCGCCAACTGACCCAGCCAGAACTCGAACCAGTGACCTTCTTGTTGCGAGGACAGTGCTAACCACTGAGCCACAGTATCACCCTGATTTTATTTAACAAAATGTTTTTATATTATTTCCCTTTGATAACATCTGGAGGCTTTGAATACACTACTGGTCAAAAGTTTGGGTCGGTTTTATTATTATCTTTATTATTAAGTTTTTTTTTATATTCTGTTTATCAAGGCAGCAAGTGTTAAACGTAAAAAAATGTTAAGTACGTATTTGCTATTGCTATCACCATTAATAATAATAATAATAATAATAATAATAATAATAATAATAAAAATTATAATAATAATAATAATAATAATAATAATAATAATAATAATAAAAATTATAATAATAATAATAATAATAATAATAATAATAATAATAATAATATTAATAATAATAGTAATAATAATAATAATAATAATAATAATAATAGTAATAATAATAATATTAATAATAATAACAATATTAATAAATATTAGAGTGATTTCTGAAGGATCATGCGTCTCTGGAGTAATGAAACTGAAAATTCATCTTTTAAATCACTAGAATAAATAATTAAATTAAATTATAAACTACTTTTTTGAACAGTATAGTTTATTTTATAGTGCAATAGCATTTCACAATTTTACAATTTGTACTGTATTTTTGATGAAATAAATGCAGCTTTAGTGAGCAGGAGATGCTTATTTTAAAACATTTAAAAATCCTACTGACCCCAAACTTTTTACCGCTAGTGTAGATTATTGTTAGTCATTATGAATAATTAATAATTATGAAAAATGATGATCAATAATCACAAAGACACATAAAAATCTGCTATTAAAATCAGATTATAAGTAATATAAGACGAATGCATTTTGATGAATCCTTTTCACAAGACTGTTATGACGCATTTAACAATCATCAGCTTCTTAAATTAACGTTTTTATTATTTAGATTAAAAAAAAAAAACTTGTATATTTATATGTATTTATGTATGCATTACATCATCTTTGCATCAAATTACAAAAAATAAATGTGTTTGTAATGCAGTATTTATGTGGACAGGACAGTAAATTTGACATTGTTCTCTCTTCTGGCTGCCGTTATCAATCTTACACTATTTATTTTCTTATTCTGAAAGTCTTGATAACACCATCGTGGAGTTTTTCTATTATTATTTCAGCAAATATGCTTGTAAAAAAATTATTTTTTGTCCTCTCCCATTCACTGCGCTCTAAGGCCCAATCCAAATTCTACCCCTTAGCCCTTCCCCTTACCCCTACCCCTCGTTTTGCCCGTTCACGTCAAGGAGTCAGGGTGTCCCAATTCTCTTTAACTTGAAGGCGTAGGGCTAAGGGGAAGGATTGAATAGCCCTTGGAACGAAGATTTTTCAGGACCACACTCAAAACCAAGGGGTAAGAAAATTTCCCAGAACACACCAGCCACAACAGCAGTATTGCTGAACTCGGAAGTAAGGAGATCCACAAATTAGTATTTTCTGTCATTATTACGAATTTTTACAACAAACAAACAAACAAACACATGTTTTAATATATTCATAACCGCGTTAGTGTTTTACCGTCATGCTTTTAAATAAACGCTAAAATAAAAACTGCTAAATTTCGCCATCTATAATCCCTATAATAACTCCTGTACAGCAGTGCCACAACATTCTGACACTCGATGACACTGGAATACCCTGTCAGAAAAGTCTAATGGCTGTCAGTGAGCTTTTTACAGTGTCTGCTATAATATCAATGTTGTTTTCTTGTGTTTACATAGATGAATATGTTAAATGCACAATACAGTAATGATCTTATTGCCACATTAGATCATTAAGATAACATAATATATGGCTTCAGTGATTTCTAGAAGAGAAATACCAAACCATTAAAGCAACTGTAATAACTACAGCAGTCGTGATCGTCTGGTCACATATGAAGCAAGAGGTCGCGATCTGATGACGTGGGCAGGTGCTGTAGTGCTGTCCCATTTCTTAAGGGTAAATTTTGAAGCCCCTCCCCTTCACACTTGGTTTTACGCACCAAGGGGAAGGGGTAGGGGTACAAAAATAGAATTGGGATTGGACCTTAGTTTACCATCTCTGATGACTTGCAGATGTCTCCCCAATAGCGCAAGGTGTACCCAACACAAATGGCCTACTGGGTTTTTGCCTTCATATTTTACATTCGGCTATTATTTGTGCATAAACATATCTACACTCTCAGAAATAAAAGTACAAATTTGTACCTAAAAGGTCCATATTAATACCTCAAGGGTACATATAAGTACCTAAAAAGCACAAAAGTGTTCCTCTTAAATTTTTTAGGTACTAATATATACTTTTGAGGTACCAATATGGACCCTTTAAGTACAAATGTTTAGGTTTTGAAAAGGAACCACCCCAGTGACAGCTCGCGTACCTTTATTTCTGAGAGTGTAGATATAGTAGTAAACATACCGTTTGTTTGAAAACAACATTTTTAGTCATACCTTGTCACGAGTGGGGCTCAAAGCAAGGAACAACATGAGATGAGGATCCAAGTGCAGGTAAAATAAGATTATATTTAAGCAAAACAGGGATAACAGAAGTAGCTGGTACATAAAGGGCAATGCAAAAATGTTGTCAAAAAACTGGCATAAGGTCAAAAATAAGTAGCAAACAGGATCAAACAATAAACAAGGCTAAAGTCAAAAAACAGGCTAAACAACAAGATGCTAAGACATGCAAGGTACGTACAACGACTACAAAGACTCCGTACTAAACTGGTGTATGTGTGGTGTATAAATAGTCTGAATGATCAGTCATCACAAGTCTCAGCTGTGTGTGTGTGAGTCTCATCAGCCGTGATGAACAGCTGGGGTTTAACATGGCCTGATAGGATTTGTAGTTCCTAAACAGGACACTTGTAGTTCACCAGTGACCTGTCAGGAAGGATCACTGGTGATCATGACATACCCACTGCAAACTTATATAAGCGATAATATGATTAAATGTAGATAGGGGCCTTATAATATTTCTGGGGGAAAAAAGGGGTCTTAGGCAAAAAAAGGATGGGAACCACTGCCTTAAAGTACCAATTTATTTTTGTTCATACTACTTGAATATGGTCATCTAATTAGAGATTTTGCAGATAAATGAACACTGAACCGATCGCACACGTGTTTAAATCTGCTTATTACACTGGCTTTGAGTACGACTCATCCAATCAGAATCTAAAGCCTGAACTATATGTTTTAGACATTAGAGTTAATTACAGTGATTGTGGCTAACTATTATATTTGGAAGACAATCTGACATGATGAATAGAGCAAAAACAATAAGGAGTGCGGAGAGAAAAGATGCTTCACTCCGGCATATTTTTAACCTTCATAACAGACTGAAATTAGGACCCTTCAGATGAGAAACACACACACATACACACACAGAGAACAAGTCATCCGTGCGCTCAAAGCGACAACAGATGGCAAACTGGGAAACAAGACTTTTAATTTAATTAACCTGAAATAAATAAGAAGGGCTGAATAATGCATGCCATTAAATTCAATATCAGCCATGCAAATGCGCAATTCTGTGTGGGATAATTTGATTTCTGAAGCAAGGATTTATTTCGCTATTAATGTAATCTAATATAATGTGGCTTTATGCATTGTGAATAAACAACGGCGATAATTATGCTCTACGATAAGACCGCAAATTAAGTGAAACTCTCACCTAAAACTAAACTAAAATAAATCAAATCAAACTAAATTAATGACTTTTTTATCAGTATATGTTCACAGAATAAATAATAATTAAATAAATTATAAAAATCTGTTAGTTATTTTACTGTTAAAGGGGTCCTATAATGCAAAAATCACCTTTGCTAGGGGTTTAAACACAGTTATGTGGGAGCAGTGTGTCAATATAAGCAGCTTCTAGTAGTAAAAATGTATTAATTTTATTTTAATAATCACACTTGATAAAAACAGTCTGCAGAAACACTTTGATTGACATTCTCCCATTGTACGAGTCATCAGAGAGAGAAAGCCACGCCCATTAGAGACGATCTCTCTCACTCATTAGCATAGCACTTTAGTCTTGTTTTTGAA